>NC_132784.1:140502263-140510528 GCF_048418805.1 Vulpes vulpes
GGTTAGGGTTAGGGTTAGGGTTAGGGTTAGGGTTAGGGTTAGGGTTAGGGTTAGGGTTAGGGTTAGGGTTAGGGTTAGGGTTAGGGTTAGGGTTAGGGTTAGGGTTAGGGTTAGGGTTAGGGTTAGGGTTAGGGTTAGGGTTAGGGTTAGGGTTAGGGTTAGGGTTAGGGTTAGGGTTAGGGTTAGGGTTAGGGTTAGGGTTAGGGTTAGGGTTAGGGTTAGGGTTAGGGTTAGGGTTAGGGTTAGGGTTAGGGTTAGGGTTAGGGTTAGGGTTAGGGTTAGGGTTAGGGTTAGGGTTAGGGTTAGGGTTAGGGTTAGGGTTAGGGTTAGGGTTAGGGTTAGGGTTAGGGTTAGGGTTAGGGTTAGGGTTAGGGTTAGGGTTAGGGTTAGGGTTAGGGTTAGGGTTAGGGTTAGGGTTAGGGTTAGGGTTAGGGTTAGGGTTAGGGTTAGGGTTAGGGTTAGGGTTAGGGTTAGGGTTAGGGTTAGGGTTAGGGTTAGGGTTAGGGTTAGGGTTAGGGTTAGGGTTAGGGTTAGGGTTAGGGTTAGGGTTAGGGTTAGGGTTAGGGTTAGGGTTAGGGTTAGGGTTAGGGTTAGGGTTAGGGTTAGGGTTAGGGTTAGGGTTAGGGTTAGGGTTAGGGTTAGGGTTAGGGTTAGGGTTAGGGTTAGGGTTAGGGTTAGGGTTAGGGTTAGGGTTAGGGTTAGGGTTAGGGTTAGGGTTAGGGTTAGGGTTAGGGTTAGGGTTAGGGTTAGGGTTAGGGTTAGGGTTAGGGTTAGGGTTAGGGTTAGGGTTAGGGTTAGGGTTAGGGTTAGGGTTAGGGTTAGGGTTAGGGTTAGGGTTAGGGTTAGGGTTAGGGTTAGGGTTAGGGTTAGGGTTAGGGTTAGGGTTAGGGTTAGGGTTAGGGTTAGGGTTAGGGTTAGGGTTAGGGTTAGGGTTAGGGTTAGGGTTAGGGTTAGGGTTAGGGTTAGGGTTAGGGTTAGGGTTAGGGTTAGGGTTAGGGTTAGGGTTAGGGTTAGGGTTAGGGTTAGGGTTAGGGTTAGGGTTAGGGTTAGGGTTAGGGTTAGGGTTAGGGTTAGGGTTAGGGTTAGGGTTAGGGTTAGGGTTAGGGTTAGGGTTAGGGTTAGGGTTAGGGTTAGGGTTAGGGTTAGGGTTAGGGTTAGGGTTAGGGTTAGGGTTAGGGTTAGGGTTAGGGTTAGGGTTAGGGTTAGGGTTAGGGTTAGGGTTAGGGTTAGGGTTAGGGTTAGGGTTAGGGTTAGGGTTAGGGTTAGGGTTAGGGTTAGGGTTAGGGTTAGGGTTAGGGTTAGGGTTAGGGTTAGGGTTAGGGTTAGGGTTAGGGTTAGGGTTAGGGTTAGGGTTAGGGTTAGGGTTAGGGTTAGGGTTAGGGTTAGGGTTAGGGTTAGGGTTAGGGTTAGGGTTAGGGTTAGGGTTAGGGTTAGGGTTAGGGTTAGGGTTAGGGTTAGGGTTAGGGTTAGGGTTAGGGTTAGGGTTAGGGTTAGGGTTAGGGTTAGGGTTAGGGTTAGGGTTAGGGTTAGGGTTAGGGTTAGGGTTAGGGTTAGGGTTAGGGTTAGGGTTAGGGTTAGGGTTAGGGTTAGGGTTAGGGTTAGGGTTAGGGTTAGGGTTAGGGTTAGGGTTAGGGTTAGGGTTAGGGTTAGGGTTAGGGTTAGGGTTAGGGTTAGGGTTAGGGTTAGGGTTAGGGTTAGGGTTAGGGTTAGGGTTAGGGTTAGGGTTAGGGTTAGGGTTAGGGTTAGGGTTAGGGTTAGGGTTAGGGTTAGGGTTAGGGTTAGGGTTAGGGTTAGGGTTAGGGTTAGGGTTAGGGTTAGGGTTAGGGTTAGGGTTAGGGTTAGGGTTAGGGTTAGGGTTAGGGTTAGGGTTAGGGTTAGGGTTAGGGTTAGGGTTAGGGTTAGGGTTAGGGTTAGGGTTAGGGTTAGGGTTAGGGTTAGGGTTAGGGTTAGGGTTAGGGTTAGGGTTAGGGTTAGGGTTAGGGTTAGGGTTAGGGTTAGGGTTAGGGTTAGGGTTAGGGTTAGGGTTAGGGTTAGGGTTAGGGTTAGGGTTAGGGTTAGGGTTAGGGTTAGGGTTAGGGTTAGGGTTAGGGTTAGGGTTAGGGTTAGGGTTAGGGTTAGGGTTAGGGTTAGGGTTAGGGTTAGGGTTAGGGTTAGGGTTAGGGTTAGGGTTAGGGTTAGGGTTAGGGTTAGGGTTAGGGTTAGGGTTAGGGTTAGGGTTAGGGTTAGGGTTAGGGTTAGGGTTAGGGTTAGGGTTAGGGTTAGGGTTAGGGTTAGGGTTAGGGTTAGGGTTAGGGTTAGGGTTAGGGTTAGGGTTAGGGTTAGGGTTAGGGTTAGGGTTAGGGTTAGGGTTAGGGTTAGGGTTAGGGTTAGGGTTAGGGTTAGGGTTAGGGTTAGGGTTAGGGTTAGGGTTAGGGTTAGGGTTAGGGTTAGGGTTAGGGTTAGGGTTAGGGTTAGGGTTAGGGTTAGGGTTAGGGTTAGGGTTAGGGTTAGGGTTAGGGTTAGGGTTAGGGTTAGGGTTAGGGTTAGGGTTAGGGTTAGGGTTAGGGTTAGGGTTAGGGTTAGGGTTAGGGTTAGGGTTAGGGTTAGGGTTAGGGTTAGGGTTAGGGTTAGGGTTAGGGTTAGGGTTAGGGTTAGGGTTAGGGTTAGGGTTAGGGTTAGGGTTAGGGTTAGGGTTAGGGTTAGGGTTAGGGTTAGGGTTAGGGTTAGGGTTAGGGTTAGGGTTAGGGTTAGGGTTAGGGTTAGGGTTAGGGTTAGGGTTAGGGTTAGGGTTAGGGTTAGGGTTAGGGTTAGGGTTAGGGTTAGGGTTAGGGTTAGGGTTAGGGTTAGGGTTAGGGTTAGGGTTAGGGTTAGGGTTAGGGTTAGGGTTAGGGTTAGGGTTAGGGTTAGGGTTAGGGTTAGGGTTAGGGTTAGGGTTAGGGTTAGGGTTAGGGTTAGGGTTAGGGTTAGGGTTAGGGTTAGGGTTAGGGTTAGGGTTAGGGTTAGGGTTAGGGTTAGGGTTAGGGTTAGGGTTAGGGTTAGGGTTAGGGTTAGGGTTAGGGTTAGGGTTAGGGTTAGGGTTAGGGTTAGGGTTAGGGTTAGGGTTAGGGTTAGGGTTAGGGTTAGGGTTAGGGTTAGGGTTAGGGTTAGGGTTAGGGTTAGGGTTAGGGTTAGGGTTAGGGTTAGGGTTAGGGTTAGGGTTAGGGTTAGGGTTAGGGTTAGGGTTAGGGTTAGGGTTAGGGTTAGGGTTAGGGTTAGGGTTAGGGTTAGGGTTAGGGTTAGGGTTAGGGTTAGGGTTAGGGTTAGGGTTAGGGTTAGGGTTAGGGTTAGGGTTAGGGTTAGGGTTAGGGTTAGGGTTAGGGTTAGGGTTAGGGTTAGGGTTAGGGTTAGGGTTAGGGTTAGGGTTAGGGTTAGGGTTAGGGTTAGGGTTAGGGTTAGGGTTAGGGTTAGGGTTAGGGTTAGGGTTAGGGTTAGGGTTAGGGTTAGGGTTAGGGTTAGGGTTAGGGTTAGGGTTAGGGTTAGGGTTAGGGTTAGGGTTAGGGTTAGGGTTAGGGTTAGGGTTAGGGTTAGGGTTAGGGTTAGGGTTAGGGTTAGGGTTAGGGTTAGGGTTAGGGTTAGGGTTAGGGTTAGGGTTAGGGTTAGGGTTAGGGTTAGGGTTAGGGTTAGGGTTAGGGTTAGGGTTAGGGTTAGGGTTAGGGTTAGGGTTAGGGTTAGGGTTAGGGTTAGGGTTAGGGTTAGGGTTAGGGTTAGGGTTAGGGTTAGGGTTAGGGTTAGGGTTAGGGTTAGGGTTAGGGTTAGGGTTAGGGTTAGGGTTAGGGTTAGGGTTAGGGTTAGGGTTAGGGTTAGGGTTAGGGTTAGGGTTAGGGTTAGGGTTAGGGTTAGGGTTAGGGTTAGGGTTAGGGTTAGGGTTAGGGTTAGGGTTAGGGTTAGGGTTAGGGTTAGGGTTAGGGTTAGGGTTAGGGTTAGGGTTAGGGTTAGGGTTGGGTTAGGGTTAGGGTTAGGGTTAGGGTTAGGGTTAGGGTTAGGGTTGGGTTAGGGTTAGGGTTAGGGTTAGGGTTAGGGTTAGGGTTAGGGTTAGGGTTAGGGTTAGGGTTAGGGTTAGGGTTAGGGTTAGGGTTAGGGTTAGGGTTAGGGTTAGGGTTAGGGTTAGGGTTAGGGTTAGGGTTAGGGTTAGGGTTAGGGTTAGGGTTAGGGTTAGGGTTAGGGTTAGGGTTAGGGTTAGGGTTAGGGTTAGGGTTAGGGTTAGGGTTAGGGTTAGGGTTAGGGTTAGGGTTAGGGTTAGGGTTAGGGTTAGGGTTAGGGTTAGGGTTAGGGTTAGGGTTAGGGTTAGGGTTAGGGTTAGGGTTAGGGTTAGGGTTAGGGTTAGGGTTAGGGTTAGGGTTAGGGTTAGGGTTAGGGTTAGGGTTAGGGTTAGGGTTAGGGTTAGGGTTAGGGTTAGGGTTAGGGTTAGGGTTAGGGTTAGGGTTAGGGTTAGGGTTAGGGTTAGGGTTAGGGTTAGGGTTAGGGTTAGGGTTAGGGTTAGGGTTAGGGTTAGGGTTAGGGTTAGGGTTAGGGTTAGGGTTAGGGTTAGGGTTAGGGTTAGGGTTAGGGTTAGGGTTAGGGTTAGGGTTAGGGTTAGGGTTAGGGTTAGGGTTAGGGTTAGGGTTAGGGTTAGGGTTAGGGTTAGGGTTAGGGTTAGGGTTAGGGTTAGGGTTAGGGTTAGGGTTAGGGTTAGGGTTAGGGTTAGGGTTAGGGTTAGGGTTAGGGTTAGGGTTAGGGTTAGGGTTAGGGTTAGGGTTAGGGTTAGGGTTAGGGTTAGGGTTAGGGTTAGGGTTAGGGTTAGGGTTAGGGTTAGGGTTAGGGTTAGGGTTAGGGTTAGGGTTAGGGTTAGGGTTAGGGTTAGGGTTAGGGTTAGGGTTAGGGTTAGGGTTAGGGTTAGGGTTAGGGTTAGGGTTAGGGTTAGGGTTAGGGTTAGGGTTAGGGTTAGGGTTAGGGTTAGGGTTAGGGTTAGGGTTAGGGTTAGGGTTAGGGTTAGGGTTAGGGTTAGGGTTAGGGTTAGGGTTAGGGTTAGGGTTAGGGTTAGGGTTAGGGTTAGGGTTAGGGTTAGGGTTAGGGTTAGGGTTAGGGTTAGGGTTAGGGTTAGGGTTAGGGTTAGGGTTAGGGTTAGGGTTAGGGTTAGGGTTAGGGTTAGGGTTAGGGTTAGGGTTAGGGTTAGGGTTAGGGTTAGGGTTAGGGTTAGGGTTAGGGTTAGGGTTAGGGTTAGGGTTAGGGTTAGGGTTAGGGTTAGGGTTAGGGTTAGGGTTAGGGTTAGGGTTAGGGTTAGGGTTAGGGTTAGGGTTAGGGTTAGGGTTAGGGTTAGGGTTAGGGTTAGGGTTAGGGTTAGGGTTAGGGTTAGGGTTAGGGTTAGGGTTAGGGTTAGGGTTAGGGTTAGGGTTAGGGTTAGGGTTAGGGTTAGGGTTAGGGTTAGGGTTAGGGTTAGGGTTAGGGTTAGGGTTAGGGTTAGGGTTAGGGTTAGGGTTAGGGTTAGGGTTAGGGTTAGGGTTAGGGTTAGGGTTAGGGTTAGGGTTAGGGTTAGGGTTAGGGTTAGGGTTAGGGTTAGGGTTAGGGTTAGGGTTAGGGTTAGGGTTAGGGTTAGGGTTAGGGTTAGGGTTAGGGTTAGGGTTAGGGTTAGGGTTAGGGTTAGGGTTAGGGTTAGGGTTAGGGTTAGGGTTAGGGTTAGGGTTAGGGTTAGGGTTAGGGTTAGGGTTAGGGTTAGGGTTAGGGTTAGGGTTAGGGTTAGGGTTAGGGTTAGGGTTAGGGTTAGGGTTAGGGTTAGGGTTAGGGTTAGGGTTAGGGTTAGGGTTAGGGTTAGGGTTAGGGTTAGGGTTAGGGTTAGGGTTAGGGTTAGGGTTAGGGTTAGGGTTAGGGTTAGGGTTAGGGTTAGGGTTAGGGTTAGGGTTAGGGTTAGGGTTAGGGTTAGGGTTAGGGTTAGGGTTAGGGTTAGGGTTAGGGTTAGGGTTAGGGTTAGGGTTAGGGTTAGGGTTAGGGTTAGGGTTAGGGTTAGGGTTAGGGTTAGGGTTAGGGTTAGGGTTAGGGTTAGGGTTAGGGTTAGGGTTAGGGTTAGGGTTAGGGTTAGGGTTAGGGTTAGGGTTAGGGTTAGGGTTAGGGTTAGGGTTAGGGTTAGGGTTAGGGTTAGGGTTAGGGTTAGGGTTAGGGTTAGGGTTAGGGTTAGGGTTAGGGTTAGGGTTAGGGTTAGGGTTAGGGTTAGGGTTAGGGTTAGGGTTAGGGTTAGGGTTAGGGTTAGGGTTAGGGTTAGGGTTAGGGTTAGGGTTAGGGTTAGGGTTAGGGTTAGGGTTAGGGTTAGGGTTAGGGTTAGGGTTAGGGTTAGGGTTAGGGTTAGGGTTAGGGTTAGGGTTAGGGTTAGGGTTAGGGTTAGGGTTAGGGTTAGGGTTAGGGTTAGGGTTAGGGTTAGGGTTAGGGTTAGGGTTAGGGTTAGGGTTAGGGTTAGGGTTAGGGTTAGGGTTAGGGTTAGGGTTAGGGTTAGGGTTAGGGTTAGGGTTAGGGTTAGGGTTAGGGTTAGGGTTAGGGTTAGGGTTAGGGTTAGGGTTAGGGTTAGGGTTAGGGTTAGGGTTAGGGTTAGGGTTAGGGTTAGGGTTAGGGTTAGGGTTAGGGTTAGGGTTAGGGTTAGGGTTAGGGTTAGGGTTAGGGTTAGGGTTAGGGTTAGGGTTAGGGTTAGGGTTAGGGTTAGGGTTAGGGTTAGGGTTAGGGTTAGGGTTAGGGTTAGGGTTAGGGTTAGGGTTAGGGTTAGGGTTAGGGTTAGGGTTAGGGTTAGGGTTAGGGTTAGGGTTAGGGTTAGGGTTAGGGTTAGGGTTAGGGTTAGGGTTAGGGTTAGGGTTAGGGTTAGGGTTAGGGTTAGGGTTAGGGTTAGGGTTAGGGTTAGGGTTAGGGTTAGGGTTAGGGTTAGGGTTAGGGTTAGGGTTAGGGTTAGGGTTAGGGTTAGGGTTAGGGTTAGGGTTAGGGTTAGGGTTAGGGTTAGGGTTAGGGTTAGGGTTAGGGTTAGGGTTAGGGTTAGGGTTAGGGTTAGGGTTAGGGTTAGGGTTAGGGTTAGGGTTAGGGTTAGGGTTAGGGTTAGGGTTAGGGTTAGGGTTAGGGTTAGGGTTAGGGTTAGGGTTAGGGTTAGGGTTAGGGTTAGGGTTAGGGTTAGGGTTAGGGTTAGGGTTAGGGTTAGGGTTAGGGTTAGGGTTAGGGTTAGGGTTAGGGTTAGGGTTAGGGTTAGGGTTAGGGTTAGGGTTAGGGTTAGGGTTAGGGTTAGGGTTAGGGTTAGGGTTAGGGTTAGGGTTAGGGTTAGGGTTAGGGTTAGGGTTAGGGTTAGGGTTAGGGTTAGGGTTAGGGTTAGGGTTAGGGTTAGGGTTAGGGTTAGGGTTAGGGTTAGGGTTAGGGTTAGGGTTAGGGTTAGGGTTAGGGTTAGGGTTAGGGTTAGGGTTAGGGTTAGGGTTAGGGTTAGGGTTAGGGTTAGGGTTAGGGTTAGGGTTAGGGTTAGGGTTAGGGTTAGGGTTAGGGTTAGGGTTAGGGTTAGGGTTAGGGTTAGGGTTAGGGTTAGGGTTAGGGTTAGGGTTAGGGTTAGGGTTAGGGTTAGGGTTAGGGTTAGGGTTAGGGTTAGGGTTAGGGTTAGGGTTAGGGTTAGGGTTAGGGTTAGGGTTAGGGTTAGGGTTAGGGTTAGGGTTAGGGTTAGGGTTAGGGTTAGGGTTAGGGTTAGGGTTAGGGTTAGGGTTAGGGTTAGGGTTAGGGTTAGGGTTAGGGTTAGGGTTAGGGTTAGGGTTAGGGTTAGGGTTAGGGTTAGGGTTAGGGTTAGGGTTAGGGTTAGGGTTAGGGTTAGGGTTAGGGTTAGGGTTAGGGTTAGGGTTAGGGTTAGGGTTAGGGTTAGGGTTAGGGTTAGGGTTAGGGTTAGGGTTAGGGTTAGGGTTAGGGTTAGGGTTAGGGTTAGGGTTAGGGTTAGGGTTAGGGTTAGGGTTAGGGTTAGGGTTAGGGTTAGGGTTAGGGTTAGGGTTAGGGTTAGGGTTAGGGTTAGGGTTAGGGTTAGGGTTAGGGTTAGGGTTAGGGTTAGGGTTAGGGTTAGGGTTAGGGTTAGGGTTAGGGTTAGGGTTAGGGTTAGGGTTAGGGTTAGGGTTAGGGTTAGGGTTAGGGTTAGGGTTAGGGTTAGGGTTAGGGTTAGGGTTAGGGTTAGGGTTAGGGTTAGGGTTAGGGTTAGGGTTAGGGTTAGGGTTAGGGTTAGGGTTAGGGTTAGGGTTAGGGTTAGGGTTAGGGTTAGGGTTAGGGTTAGGGTTAGGGTTA